>NW_026864941.1:0-19228 GCF_026571515.1 Ruditapes philippinarum | reverse complement strand
CTTTAAAAAAACCATCCTTTTTCATCTTTTGTTCATTTATCTTTAAGTGAGCATTGCTCTTCTTTAGTTTTGATAACTGCATACCGCTTAAATATCTGGAAAGAAGTAATCCCTCGGAAGCATTAAAAACAGCAAAGTTTCATGCAAATTGCAGACTCGGTTAGCCAGTGTTAGGTTGTAAATTACTTTGTCGCCCATGAACAAACACAATACAAGTGTTACTGCGACATTACAAGTACTGTAAATTATTTGCTTTATTGAAATTTCTCTTGTAGGCTGTCCCCTTGTCTAAATTTTATACTCACAACTGCAGATAGCAAGTTCTGTTAGGCAGCTATAGCAATGTGCCTTACATCATCTAACTATCTTTTGTTCACTTATCTTTAAGTGAACGTTTAGTATTCATGATTAAGTACCCCTTTAAAAGAACGCATTGCATTTTTCTCTCGTTCCTACTAAGGTTTAAGAAGAAGGGAATATCATTTTTAATGCAATTGTCGCTGCCTCGATTTTTGGGCATGGCGAGGCGAAATATCCTTACCTCTGATAAATGTGGAATTTCTATTTGGCCACTCGCAGAGAAATTAGAAATAATTGGTTAGCTATCTAGGAAACCAATTAGGCGGACCGACCTCCGGCATATGACCAAATGTATAGATGTCGGGGTAAGACAGACAAACAGACGAACATTTAATCTTTGTTTAACTGCTCTCTACTTTTCCCGATTTTTAAGATTACTAAGTCCCAAATGTGTGAATGTATATTTTTGATATGATTACTTTTTGTATGTATTTCAGGTTATTATTTCAAAGCAACAACACAAACCAAATATCCCGAGGATTTAAGATCATCCACTGATACTTCATCACATGTACGTAAATCACTTTGATTTTGATAAAGCCATGTTAGGTGCATAAGAGATGTTTTCCAATATACATAATTATATATATATTGCATAGAATCAGCAGATTTCTTCCTTTCACTGCTCTTGAAAATTCCCCCATTGTCAGAATTGCTAACAAAATGTGTATGCTGATTCAAATGTTTTTGTTCTTTGTAAGATATTAAAATATTGATCTTTTTATTCAAATATTTAAACTCCCATGAAACGTATTGGAGATAGTATGTAATGCTTTATTACTATTAAGATTGTATATATAAAAAAGAAAATTTCAAATTGTACTGCATTCTATTTCCATTACAAAGTTATTGGTATACTTTATTTATGTCTTTCGAATGGAGCCTGTAATTGTCCCCTCTGTTATACTTGCAGCAAATTACATCAAATTCACTTGACAGCAACTTAGGCTCGGACTCGTTCTCAGATATTGGTCTCAAAATTTTTCTCCCAGTTGGGTTGGTATTGGTGATAAGTTTCATCGTGCTTTTACTGGTATTATCATACCGATACTACCGTAGGTACTACTTCCGCGGACAAAATTGTTCACTTGTGAAAGCTAGTGAGGATAATCAAATTCTGGACAAGTTGAATGTTGTAAATAGAAATTCATCTTACTTTGAAACCAATGTAGGAGAATATGGCAAAAAGTGGATCAACGGAAGCATTTCAGTCGATAATTTAAGATTGATAGAAGTGATTGGGGAAGGAGCGTTTGGTCAAGTCTATAAAGGTATGGCAGAATGCATTATAAATAAATTTTGATATTGTGATATATTATAAATAAATTTTAATATTGTGATATATTATTAGTTGTTATATATAAGGTATGTTCATTAAAATTTACAGTTACTTAGCAATTTGTCATTTAACTATGTACATGCTATGTACAAAAAACATACTTGAGAAACTTTTATGTATTGTTTTAAAACGCTCTAATATGTTCACTTACAAAGGCAAAACTATCTTTTTAAGGCGAGCTTATTCAACCAGATGTAAACGAAACTACATTAGTAGCCGTTAAAGTGTTAAAAGAGGGCGTGTCACACGAGGCACGTGATGACTTCGAGCGCGAGGTAGAAACCATGAGTGCCTTTGATCATGATAATATCCTTAAACTTCTGGGGACTGTGTCTACAGGTGAGTTTTCATTTGGTGCTTATCCGTTAATAATAATGCATGATTATAACTGTATGAACGGACACAGCTACCGATTGTTAAATCATCCAAAACTTGAATTCAGCTGATGCTAGCAAACCTGGAAGAAGGCTTGCATTAATCACTGTCGATCATGAACAGGCCTAATCAAACAGAGTCAACAATAGTTTTATCGTTTTGTGGTTGCGGGATTCCGTATTTATTTATTGATTGTAATAAATAATTAAGCTTACTTTTTTAGAAGTTTTGATTTACTCATGTTAGGTCCTCCTAAAATTGTGGTCCCTAAATCAATAATGTTTTTTTTTGTCAGGCAGTAAATAATGTCAATAAAAATGTTGATGAATTGTATTTCAGCTGGTTTACTTGGTATTGCATGCAAGCAACTGTCTCTTTCTGTTAATTAAAATAAAATGATAGAACCAATGCATGGTTTCAACACTATGAAACTGATTGTTCGGAATAATATTAGTTTCTTTAGTCATTAAAAATGATCATATACATTAATCTAAAATCATAATAAAATGTCTTCAGAACATCTGCTGGGTCGAGAACAGTGTTAATTTTGACTGATAATATAACTTTAAGCGGATTGAAAACCTGTTGAGTTGATACTCAGATGTGTTACCTCTTAATTTGGATAGAAATACCGTATATCAGGTTATTTTCCTGTATGGCAAATTTCGCGATTTTGGCAGTGATCTAAATTTAGTGAATATTGTTGGACATGTTTCTTTTTCAGCATTTTTCTGCTGACAAGGACAGAACCATGTTTAAACTGAGCGTTATTATTTTAACAGTTAAAACTTTGTTTTCAATTTTACTATTAATGTATCGGTTGCAAGTATGTGTTCGATATTTCACACTAATTATTAGTATTGTTATGATTTTGGTAGTGTTAACGTGTAATTGTTCAGCTTCCTATGTTAGCACGGTTAGAATTATCTTATTCTATCGAAATCCTGGTTAAAATGAGTAAACAAAAATACTGTTCGCTGACTGTGTCACTTGAGAATTTTATGTATTTTAAAAATAATACAAAAACGACCCCCCCCCCCCCAAAAAAAAAAAAAACAACAACAAAAAAAAAAACATGCAAACAAACAAACAAAACAACATTGAATTCCAAACAAAACAACTATGGTTATCGAAAAATTGGTATTTAATAAATGATTTGTCTGTATCACAATGTGAAATGAAAAGAAAATTAAACTGTGTTGCATATCTAAAGCAGAAAACAAATGCAAAATCCCCGTATTATATAGAAGGACAAATAAAGCGAATCTATTTTTTCGCGATATCCATTGCACGCGAATAAGGCAAAAGGTAATTGCTTTTAAAATGGCCACCCTGCAGAGGTTTAAATGAAACAGTTGATACACATGTATCATAAATTGAAACATTTTTTCAGGGAACAACGACACCCCTTATATGGTGTTTGAATACATGATGCACGGTGACCTGACAGAGATGCTTAGGAAGAATGAGCCAACTATTACAACTACTGACACTTCTGTAATGTTGCAAAAGGTAGTATAAAATTAAACTTGAGTACCTCTTCTTAAAAAATATATATAAGAGGGGTGTCGCAGAAGTAAAGAGACTTTAGTCATAACTGCTATATTACATTGTAACAGTTACTCGTGTCATTTTTTATCCTCATTTTTAGTATGTTTCCCATGTTTATTAAACAAACCCTCTACATCGACATTCTTTTGTTTACTACTTAAAAAAGCCGAAGCGTTTTCGAGGTAACATATGTGGCGAGCGGCGTATTTGTCCATTGTACTTTTAATTGTTCTAATTTGCTGTATATATGAAACCCTTATTTTCATTATTTTATAAATTCAAATGTAATACAAATTCAATAAATCGAATAACAAACTTCATAGATAAAATCGCATTTTAAGACATTCTGATCATTTTGACTTTGTATACTGATATACTATATATATATGACTAAAGTCTTTTATTTTATGCTTTTCAGTGGATTACTGATTTATCCGTGAAAATTATATTTGATAATTTCACAGTGAAAATTATCAAAATATAATTTCACTTTTTTCAATGACGAAACTACTTTTTTAAGATTTTCCCCATGTGGTACCTCTATTTTATTTTTACTGACAATTCTGACAATATCAGGCTGTTAAAAAAATAGCAAAGCTGAAATAGATAAATAACTTAAATGTCAAAAGTAATAAAGAGAGAAAATTTACTTCTATTCCTTCAAATTCCAATCACAAAATTTCGTCTCTAAATTTTTTGTTTTGTTTTTACAGTCTAAAAAATACATTCCTTCCCCATGCTAAACTGCTCTTGATGACATTTGGGCATATTAAAGTATCCTACGAGCAATAACTGCCGTATGCTTTATGAAAAATTGAAAAGCATTGACAGCCATCAATCGTAAAATATGTAAAACAAACCAGCGTTCCTTACAATGCCTTAGCACTTCCAAGTTTGCCATTTTCCTAGCTTCTTTTCTGAATGTTTTCACTTCTGTCAACACTTATTTTTTGTCTGTTACAATCCTCAATTAAGTTTTTTTTTCTTTTAAAAAGGTGTATGACTAACAAATCCAAATTATATCCTTCTGAATCTTACACAATTATTTTCCTCCCATGAAATACACAACTTTAAAAAATGGCTGCCGCTTACATTTTACAAAGCCAGGTCTAATATAAATTCGCAGTAAGTAACAGAAATATGGATGGATGGTTGGACTTTTTCTCCTACAAGAATTGTTTGTTTTTATTATTAAAACAAGCGATCTTTCATATCTTTTTAATAAAATGAATAAATATCACCGTCATTTAACCTTGATTGGCGGACTTATTTTTCAGCTCAAGACTTCTTGTTTTTAATGAGAAATTCCCTCTAAATGGGGCTCTCAATGGGGGAAACAGATTTTAATATTAACGTTAAAATTATGGAAATTTCGTTTTAACTTGTTTTAAAGCATAAAATAAAAAGAAAATTTGTCTGTTTGTTGTGTAAGATGTAATTTTATTTCATCTCGTGAACCATAAAAACAGTATTCTCACTCGTGGCTACGCCACTCGTGAGAATACTGTTTTTAAAGCCCACTCGATGAAATAAAATTTCATCTTACACACAAACAAACAAATATCCTCTATGTATTCATTATTTAAAATCATATGAATGATAATTTATTCTAGATGGCAACAGATGCTTATCTTGGATAATAGTAATGGATAATAGTTAGTAGTTTATTTGCTTGAATACTAATGACGTAGAAAATGGAGAAAAAAACAACAAAATCGCTAAAGAAAACCTCAAAACGGCTAAATTGAATGATCCTAATTACTTTTTCAGACTGACCTTGTTGACATTACGATACAGATTGCCAACGGTATGAGATATCTGACGTCACAGCATTTTGTTCATCGTGATCTTGCAACGCGTAACTGCCTCGTAGGTGATGGTTTGATTGTAAAGATAAGCGATTTTGGGATGTCACGTGATATTTACACTTGTGATTATTATAAGGTAGGTCAAGGTTTATAATGTCTAAATGTCTGCGTTTTTATTTAAATATTTTCTAGAGGTGTTTGTACCATTTAATAAAAGTCTTAACAAATAAAATAGATAAACACAGAATCCCTAAAGAAAGCCCAACACGGCAAAATTGAAAATGTTGCAGGCTCGGTTTGATTGAGCCTGTTCATGGACGGTAATGGAAAGTGCAAGTTATCGTCCACGCCCCCTAGCACCGGCTTAAGCAGAATTCAACATTTAAACGTGAAATAGTAAAATTTTTAATTTAGAAACATCCGCAGATGTGTTCATACGGCGGTTATCATGGAACCTTCAATGTGACACTTTCGTGCCATTCCATGAAAAGCGGCGTATGGTCCCCAAGTAATAAAAAGGGTATGCCCTAAACGAGAAAACAATGGGCGGAACTAAATAAAATGGAATTTTGAAAAGGGATCAGAGGTTATGAAGCCTGCGTATCACAGATAAGACGTCAAAAGACAAATTTAAAAAGCAGGCAACATATCCTAAGGGTGATTTAACATTATTCAAGTAGGAATATTGGAACCACCCAACTAGAAAATGCCGAAAAGTTGAAACTAAAAATACCACAAGCACAACAATAATGTCGTGCTGAACGATCTTCATGTGTAAAATGTCAGATCATTCGCTCCATTTGTTTTTGTTGTTTTTTGTTGCTGGTTTTTTTAAAATACTTATTCTGATTAGTAAAAAAATATGTCTTACAAATGAAATGCGTTTTAACACCTTTAACTAAAATTGGAAAACAATAGTACAATAACTCAAGTTTAAGTTTTAGTTTGTATATAAAACCTCTTAATTTTAAAAGAACACCACTGACGCTTTTCAACATGACCTGACATGACGGTACTGGAAATAACTTTGACCGAAATCTTTAGCTCAAACTTTAAGATTTAAGCCCATTTAGTTGTTCTGAATTAATTTATTTCATTTATGAAAATTATTAAAAAATAAATGGAAAGCGTTTATACATGTATGTTTTATCATCTTTTGAGATTTTACAATTTAACGTGCCTTAGTTGATCTATTCATGAAATTCAGCTTTTCAATTAATACTTTAGGCTTTGTTGACATCAGTAGAGATCTTTTTAGTATGCTTTCACCGCGTGCATTAATTAAGAATCAAATATTTTTTTGGCTTCCTTTTATGGTGCTATATATTCTGTTCCTTTCTATCGCAGAAAGCCTTATTAAGATTTAGGGTTCTCTTCCTTACCACATTTTATGAATTTTTAAAAGAGATATCTTTATTTCTAATAATATTCCAGTTAAACTTTTAAATCACCTCTTTGTGTGTTGTTTCCTTCTCTCTTATATAAATAATTCTATTTCTAGAAAAGCGGTATCACTGCATTACGATTTAAATTCAAAATTAAGGTTGACTTCCTCTCCTGAGACTTGGCGATCAAAAGATATATTTATTTTTTATGATAGTTCAGTAAATGGTCCAAATCACCTCTTTGAATGATATTCCCGTCCCTCTTATGTAATATATTCTATTTATAGAAACATAATACGATATATTACGATATCAGTTTAAAATAAGGATTAACAATTTTGTTTTAGATTGGGGGATCAAGAATGTTGCCGGTACGATGGATGTCACCAGAAGCTGTGAAATGGGGACGATTTACTACAGACTCTGATATATGGGCATTTGGTGTTGTTCTGTGGGAGATCTTTAGCTACGGGCGACAACCCTACTATGGACATACAAACGAAGAGGTAATTTTCTAATGTATTGAAACAGAGAAAACTATAGTCTCCAAAGACATTCCAATACGGCAAATCTGAAAATGTTACAGGCTCGGTTTGACTAAGTTTGTTCCTGGACAGTACTGGAAAGTGCAAGCTACTGTCCACACCTCCTTACACAGGCTTTAGCAGTATTCATCATTTAAACATGTAATGATTTTTTTTTTTTAAATGTTTTTAATTCGCCTTGCACATTTTTCAATATAAGATTAATAAATCGTTTTAGTGCAAATCTTAGGGTCATTATTAATAACGATTAATAACAAAATGCATTGTTTCTATTTAGGTTATTAGATTTCTGGACGATGGAATTTTACTGCAGAGGCCCGAGGAATGCTCATCCATAGTATATCACGTTATGTTACAATGTTGGAAAATAAATCCTAAAGAACGACTGGCATTTGACAGAATCCACAAATATTTGACCGAATACAGCAAACAACTTCAAAACTCCTCAAAACCTGCATCATATAATGTGGTCAATGAATATGAAATTCCTCAATAAGCACTTCAAAATAACTTTGTTATTTAAGAACTGTCGTGATTGATAAAGTGATTGACAATACAAACGATGGACCTACTTTCCGTGTTTGATTCGTAGCCAAGATAGGAGTTGCATTCATTCTTTTTAGTTATTAGTTATTAACTACAAAATTATGGCGCTCAAAAGTCGATTGGCTCGAAATATTCCGTTAAAGTATACCATACGATACTACATAACTTTTTTATTCTATTTTCTAATTAATAAAGTAGTCTTATGGAACAATTTACTGATAGGAAATCAAAATGCAGATTATAACAAGAGTGTAGGTTTTTACTTATCAATAATGGAAACAACAAAGCATACATTCAATATTTATGAGAAATTTGACTAGGAAGAAAAAGCAACACACGGTTTTATTCGTTCATGAGAAACTATATTGTGTTCAAATTTTAGGTTTTTAACAATGAATGTATTTTTTGTTCAAAAGTTTATGTTCATGGTTGACTTAGAAATTGTAAATTTATCTTGTGTTTATGAGAGAAAACTTTATTTGTAAATAGAATATGATCTTTATATTTTATCTGTCTATCAAGTTATAGTGTGATTACTTTACATTTATCAAGAATTTTGTAATAAAAACGTAGTTTTTAAAACAATAACCTGTTTCTTTTTATATGTCAATTATGGTCGCTGAAGAGTATAGCATAACGGTCGATCTCAATGCATTAACAATGTTATATTAAATAACGAAATGCCATTTTAATACTTTCAAGTGTTAAATATTACACATTTTCTTTCACAAGTTACATTTAATTTCATGTCATCTTAAAATATTTGAAATGGAATTATGATAAAAGAGAACTATATTAGATATTCCACCGATAAATCTATTGTATGTTTGCAAAAACTTGTCTGTTGTTTGGCAAACCTTTATTTTCTCCCCTCTAGTTTTGAAAGTTTGAGAGTAAGCAATCACCTCAGATAGAACATTATTTTAGACCACAGATGTATTATTTCAAAGAAGAGCGGGAACCCGAGTAGAACCACCGGCGTTCAATAACTAAACTAGATAAAATTTACTGTTCCACTTCGTTTTACGTTTACATTTTACACTATAATTAATCATCATGTAAGAAAATGTGTTATATTAATGGCCACTCTTGCTTGGGCTAAAAAAAACGATAAATTTCTAGAACTCACTTTCGTACTATGACCCGGGTATATATATATATTTAAACTTTCATCATGTTTCAGAAGTTTCAATAACAAATCATGTACCAAAGTCCTTATAACCATACATAAGTTTTTGCAAAGTGATAATTTCTGCAGTTACGACACATATAATATAAAGTTTTCACATAAAATATTATTTTCGCTGCGTTAAAAATGTCGAACAACCATTTACTGTCGATCATTCATAATATTTTAAGAATTTTACATCTTCGTCTGAACGCAAATCACATTGATTCCATTAGTAAAATATTTCGCTATCAAGAAATCCGTCTAAACCACATTTTTTTAGATTATTTGTGACGAAGTTTAATGGTTTGTAACTCAATTTATTTGAATGGAATCCAAAATATAAATTGTGATAAACATGACTTAGTGCTTAGCTGAAAGAAATAAAAAGGTTTGATAGCAAACTTTCAATTCAAATAAATCATTACAGGCTATTTACTTTATCAGTAAGTTCATAGAAGGCAATTCAATTTTGGACAATTAATTTTGCCTGAATTTTATCCCCATTACATAGTGTTTTTGTCACTTTATCAATTAGTTAACCCTTAAAATAAAAAGGAAATTTAATTTTGGACATTTAAATTATGCTTGCATTTTATGTCCATTACATTGTTTATTTGTCCGGGTGTATTTTATTGTTTACGTTGTTTTACGCTGATTGGTACACAAGTTTGTTAAAAGGTCGGCGTCCGCCAACTTTACCAGCTCACTGGATAACTATCCAGTCAGTTCTAATTTCTCCGGAAGTGACCGGCTAGTAATCCGGTATGATTTCGGTATCGCCCATGAAGGACGGATGACCATTATCAGAGATCAATCGCCACGGATAAAAATATGTGTGCGTAACAATAGTCATACATATGCACAAAAATGTTGATAAAACGTCACAAAAATACATTATAACTATTATTCCGAATTAATAAAAAAATGTTTAAAAATACGGACAAAACACCCGGCACATTTTTCAATATTCATATATCACTTATTTGCGCTACCAATTATTTCCTTGTGCATCCCATTGACAATTATTACGTATCGCAAACAAACTGGCATGATGAGGTTGGGCCTAATGTATAGACATTTCCGTCATAACATATCTTTCCATCGGAATAAGTTATAATTGGATTATCGTTTGGGAATATTTTTTTTAATAAATAGTTCCGTCCTGTAATTGTTTGATTATCGAGAACTGAGTTGAATAATATCTATTTTGTACCCAATACGTGTTTGATTATGTCACCAGTAAAGTACAAGTCAGACGTTTTAAATTTGCACTTTTATATTAACCAATATCACGAACATATGTTTCGGGAAAAATTTAATGATTTGGATAAAATTGTATTGAATAGCAAAACGTGCAGATCATACTTAGACGGAACGGATTTTTCACATGATCTTGGTCTACACTGGCACGGGACAAATCAGTTGTCGCCAGCCGGTTAAGGGGTAATTTGCTTTTGATTTTGTACACAAACGCTAATAACTTTCACAGAAGCAAATTCAATGCTAGGATAGTACGTCATCGCGTACCTGCAAAATGCTCCAATTCAAAATGTTATTTTGTTGACTCGGAGATAATTGTTTTGTTCATTCTACGAAATCCTTATAATATCAAAAAAAAATCTGGCCATTAAAAAATAAATTATATTTAAATAAAAAACATTTGAATATTAACTTTCTTGTTAAAGCCTGATAAAGGGATACATTTTGTTTTAGAGTCTGAGTGGGAGCATTTAGGAAAACAAAACTTTATCCTGTTTTAGGTCTTAAATAGGCAGTAATACTTGACAAATTAATTTAAATTATATTTACGATTTCTTAATGTAAAAACATATTACAAAAAAAGCACAAAAAAAGAGAAGCGAAAAAAACAAAAACAAAAAACAACACTTGAGAGGATTTTGCAGATGCGAGATGACGTAGTATCCTACAATGAAAATTACAGTTAATTAAACGATGCGATACTTTTTTATGTTGAATAATAGATAATTATCACCAGTTGTGACTGTTACTATTTATAAATAGCACCGACACAAGGAAACTCTTACATATTTTATTTTGTTAATGAAACTGGCCTTAGTATAATGAAATCGTTCCGTTTATATTGCAATACTTAATAGAACAAATGAAGCATTAAAGTAATAAAACACCATGCAAAAGCACTATATATATCTCCCTTTTACTTAAAGAGCAGCTAGATTTTTTCATGTAGTCAATTACTAGTCTTACTGTCTAAAATGAGAATATTATTATTTTTCACCATTTTCTTGCATATACAAAATAAATACTAATCTTTCTTGTATAAATAATATTGCAATTTTAATATTTCTTAAGATTATAGTCGTTTTTTTATCATATTTTATCAAGCATTTATGTTCTAATACAACAACATAATAAAAAAGAAAGTACCGATTTGAGAAAGGTAATTAATTAAAAAAAGTATTGAAAAACTCAGTATGTTTGACCATTAACAATTACTATTAAATGTTTATAGAAGGGATAAATTTACAGACATGCATGATAAAATTTTTAATAATTTAAAACAACCATGTCATTTTATAAACATATATAAACACGTTTCGTAATATAATTTATATTTCATTTTACGGCTTCTCCCAGAAGAGAAGAACTTTCATTTATTTTTGTTACTAAAATGTATCAGATTTTTACAATAAGTGGCAAAAAAGTGTTATAATATCTGTCAAATTTTGCGGTTCGGATCGGAATATCCGTCCCGAGGTGACCCGCCCATTGGGCGGTAACGAGGCTTGCCGAGTTACCGCCCATGGGCGGGTGACCGAGGGACGGATATTCCGATCCGAACCGCAAACATATGTCAGATATTTTTTCTTGCATATTCTACCATATTTCATTATATTTCAAATTCTTTATCTTTATTTTCAATGAAAATTTATATCATTACAACCGTAACTACTTTCTTACAGCAGCGTATGAATTACAAAATTATTCATAACGGTAAAATGACGTCATCTTTATCGTGCCATTGTACAGCACGCGACTCATCTGGAACCCCCCATGCCAGATGAAATTTCCGGCATGGGTAAAACTAACGGAAACGCCAGTCTGATATGCAAGAATACTTATTCCCATGTTTGTATTGATAAATTCCATGACTTTTGATTATTATGACTGTGGATAAACCATGATGGTATTTCTGAATAGAAATGGATATTTGATATTTAACCGCGATTATAATATCACAATGGTTAGGCCAGTTATAAAAATGAATATATCAAATATAATTATTATTTTCATTGAGACATATAAACACGTGTTTGTATATTATGTCAGTGTAAAACGTAATGTTTTTATAGATATTATAATAGTGGATATTATAACAGTATAATTGACTTTTTTAAAACACCTGAAAGGAACACATGAGAGCAACGCACCTGTTTTGAATACATACTTACTATAAAATACATAAATAAAATCCTATAAAAACATATGTTAATTCCATAATTCTAAATGTACCGTGTAACGGGTTTTTTTCTGGTTCTAATGTTATCTTAATATAGAAAAATGTGCAGAACAAATCATTTTAAAAATATTTCTTACGCATAATTAATATTTTTTTGATAACTTGAAGCATGTAGAAGTAAAAACAACAACAACAACAAATTCACACTTTATATTTCTCTTTGAACGTAACTTGATGATTTAAAATACACGTAATTATATATAGTTGTTGATTGCTACTTTTATAGGATATAAATGCCATACTCAATTATAAAATTCAATAACTCACCTGAGTTTGCTAGCTGCTGAATCTTTTTTCAATACGTACATTGCTTTATAACTATACAAATATAATATAATATAAACTTTAGGTATATATTGAATGATTCTATTTCATACTATACTAATCTTTAAAACGGGATTGACAGGCATATTGATGGCTTTGAAAACAATAATAGGTTTTGAGCATAAGCAGGTTTAAATTTATTTAATTCAAACGGTTTTAATAAATTGCAAGAAACATTATAATGATTTGCAAATGATCGAAAGAATATAATATGACTATCAATTATTGTATTCATGTATAATTTTTAATATTTCAAGGTTTTCATAAGTGCAGCGATTTATAATTAGCTCTTGTACATAGTAACTCGAAATATATTTTTGTATATATATGTATATATATGTTACTTGATTTGTATTTATTTTCATCATAAGAAATATCACATGAACTAGGCAATAATTTCAAAATATGCATGTAAACACAATGATTCCGGATCATTTTTTTCAAAAAGAGAATCATTTTAGTCGTCAAGGCAACACGTCGAAATCTGGAATACATTTCATTTTGTCAGCAGAAATCGTTTACATTAACGAAGATGATCATTCGTTTTCATTAATGAAGATGAACTGATTTAACTGTATGCAATCACCGGCTCAACAAAGCTGTTTATCATACATACTTGCATTTACATCGTATTTAATGTATTTTAAATAGGAAATTCTTTTGTTCTGTGAACTTGAAACAAATTTGGCAAATGATTTCGTTTGATCTTGGCAATGCCGCTGAAAAGATATGATCCTTTGATAACAAACAATGTCGTTAAGTAAATACAAGTTGTTTTGTTTATAATCTTACACTGTTATGACTAATACATTTGATGTTATTGGTCTTTTCGAGAGAACCATAGATATGTTTGGTAAGAAATACAATATCAAATACGAGTTTAATATGTGATTAGTTTAACATTTAATCAACAAGTTCACTTTAACAGTTAAAAGTTAGCAAGCAAGCATCAACATAGATGCATGTAATTTCATGGAACTTTGAATTTTTTTCAAAACACTATTATGTACAAGTAAACAAAAGTCATGGTTGAGAACGCCACATTCTTCTCTCAAACGTATAACATATGTAGGTTGAAGTATTCGTAACAGCCCATGTTCGTCGATAAATGAAAAAAAAGGGAAAAAACAAATTATAAAAAACTGAATTACTACGTAAAACTTTAAAACTTATTAACTGATGAATTATTTTTTCCTTAAACTTATTTCAATAAAAATTTCGTAAATTTGTAAACATTTCCCCTCCAATTATCCGGCTTTTAAAAGCAATGCCTATCTTAAATAATCTGTTTTGTTAAGGGGGAACGGTTCCACTTTAGAAAATGTGTTATAGATAACTTTTGAAATTTGTTTTTTATTTCAATGAGGGAACGGTTCCCTCTTACCAGTAACATGGATCTAAATTTCTAAATTATTGCATTTTATTCCATCAAATTGTTATATCTTTGTTAAGGGGGAACGGTTCCACTTTAGAAAATGTGTTATAGATAACTTTTGAAATTTGTTTTTTATTTCGATGAGGGAACGGTTCCCTCTTACCGGTAACATGGCTCTAAATTTCTAAATTATTGCATTTTATTCTATCAAATTGTTATATCTTTGTTAAGGGGGAACGGTTCCACTCTAGAAAATGTGTTATAGATAACTTTTGAAATTTCTTTTTTAATTCGATGAGGGAACGGTTCCCTCTTACCAGAAACATGGCTCTAAATTATTGCATTTTATTCTATCAAATTGTTATATCTGTTTTGCTAAGGGGGAACGGTTCCACTCTAGAAAATGTGTTATAGATAACTTTTGAAATTTATTTTTTATTTCGATGAGGGAACGGTTCCCTCTTACCAGTAACATGGCTCTAAATTTCTAAATTATTGCATTTTATTCTATCAAATTGTTATATCTGTTTTGTTAAGGGGGAACGGTTCCACTCTAGAAAATGTGTTATAGATAACTTTTGAAATTTATTTTTTATTTCGATGAGGGAACGGTTCCCTCTTACCAGAAACATGGCTCTAAATTTCTAAATTATTGCATTTTATTCTATCAAATTGCTATATCTGTTTTGTTAAGGGGGAACGGTTCCACTCTAGAAAATGTGTTATAGATAACTTTTGTTGTTATTTATTTCGATGAGGGAACGGTTCCCTCTTACCGGTAACATGGCTCTAAATTTCTAAATTATTGCATTTTATTCTATCAAATTGTTATATCTTTGTTAAGGGGGAACGGTTCCACTCTAGAAAATGTGTAATAGATAAGTTTTGAAATTTGTTTTTTATTTCGATGAGGGAACGGTTCCCTCTTACTAGTAACATGGCTCTAAATTTCTAAATTGTTGCATTTTATTCTATCAAATTGTTATATCTTTGTTAAGGGGGAACGGTTCCACTCTAGAAAATGTGTCTTCGATAAGTTTTGAAATTTGTTTTTTATTTCGATGAGGGAACGGTTCCCTCTTACTAGTAACATGGCTCTAAATTTCTAAATTGTTGCATTTTATTCTATCAAATTGTTATATCTTTGTTAAGGGGGAACGGTTCCACTTTAGAAAATGTGTTATAGATAAGTTTTGAAGTTTATTTTTTATTTCAATGAGGGAACGGTTCCCTCTTACCGGTAACATGGGTCTAAATTTCTAAATTATTGCATTTTATTCTATCAAATTTTTATATCTGTTTTGTTAAGGGGGAACGGTTCCACTCTAGAAAATGTGTCTTCGATAAGTTTTGAAATTTATTTTTTATTTCGATGAGGGAACGGTTCCCTCTTACCAGCAACATGGCTCTAAATTTGCATTTTATTCTATCAAATTTTTATATCTGTTTTGTTAAGGGGGAACGGTTCCACTTTAGAAAATGTGTCTTCGATAAGTTTTGAAGTTTATTTTTTATTTTGATGAGGGAACGGTTCCCTCTTACCGGTAACATGGCTTTATTTCTTAATTATTGCATTTTATTCTATCAAATTGTTATAACTTTATTTTTAAGGGGGAACGGTTCCACTCTAGAAAACGTGTTATAGATAAGATTTGAAGTTTATTTTTTATTTTAATGGGGGAATGGTTCCCTCTTACCGGTAACATGGCTCTTATTTCTTAATTATTGCATTTTATTTGATCAATTTGTTATATCTGTATTTTTTAAGGGGGAACGGTTCCACTCTAGAAAATCTGTTAAAGATAAGTTTTGAAATTTACTTTTTATTTCGATGAGGGAATGGTTCCCCCGTAAGCATAATGTATTTCTGATTACTGAAAAATTGCTTTTTATTGATAGAGACATGTTGTATTCTGTACATAGCTTTTGTTTTTCGGGGGAACGGTTCCCCCGAAAACATGTGCAAAAGAAACAAAAAATAAAATTTGGATGTTTACTTTAGCTGTTTGTCTTTTACTTTTCACAAAACAATACCATTACTTTAGCTGAAAATAATGTAAAAATAGTGCTTTAAAAAGGGGAACGAGTGTATTTCCCCTTTTTAAAATATATCGAGTTAATTATTGTATTCAAAATGAACATATTATGCTTATAGGAACAATCCCCAAGAAACATGTAAATATATATTACTTAAACAATTTCAAATATGTATTTTTTATTTCTTTTTCAAATTTGTGATAATTCGTTCACTCTATTGACGGCATGCAGATTTAAGAATAACAATAAATACAGGCAATAGAAATAACACTTACCTTCTTCAGTATACTCAAATCGATTCAAAGTTGAACTGTTTTCCGGAAAGGACAATCCAAAATCTTTTAACTTAATTCCTTTTAGAGACGGAATGTTCATGATTTGAAACTGTGTTAAATTTTTGTATATGCTATTACGTACAATTTAAATTTATTTCTATGCTATATCGTTCAATATTATCAGACTATTTAAATAATTAAAGTGTAAAATAATACATTCATGTGTTGATATACCATCTTTCTACACATCTATCTATTTTGAGAGATAAAACACAAGATCTACTATTAATAGAACAAATATTTAAAACATTGTTTGTTGTAAAAATGAAAAAAAAGTGTGTTTATTTATTTAATATATTCCATCCTGATTTGCTTCTGTCTAATGACAACTTAAGTATAAACTAAAGCACACAATGGAACTCATAATACAATCTTCTATGGCATTTACATAAAATCAAAGGACATCAAAGTAGCTATATCATATTATATAGTTATTAATGTGATATATTTCCACAAATAAATTATCGTGTTTTTCTATAATTATTATAGATTTTTAATGACGAATAAATATCTTATAATCACTGCGTAACCTTTATTTTGCAAACAGGACGCACAGAAACAAGGAACGTTGTGTAAAAATCCAAAGTTACTTTAGCAATTACTATTTTTCAAATTCCCTTTTGAAGATAAAATTATATAACATGAAAGACACATCAGAATAGTCTAAAAAATTTCAAATAATTTCACATTATCTTCATTCAAAGTATTAACTGTAATAAAACCAGGTTCTGTTTGAGGTTTCCTTTAAATAATTTGAAAGTCTCGCAATATCTCGCATTAATTTTCCATCATTATTAAATCCTCGTGTTATCAATAAAACTGTCCAAAAGCTTGAAGTGATAGATTTAAGTTTAATCACGCCAAAGTTTCTTCTCTACAATACATTGCATAACTACTTGGTTCAACGCGTTACGTAAGAATAACTGTCTATAAGTATAAACACATGGCAACTGTCCGATAAAAATTTGCATTAGAGAAAAAACTTGCATCATTATTTCGCTTTCATACTGAATAAGACAAAATTGCAGGTAGCCTGCTTGATCTTGATTAATTAGTGAATAAAGCATCTTAATTATTAAATGGTTTGTATCAGGAAGAATGCGTTCTTTTACTTTTTAAAGAACATTCTTATCTTTTTATAGATTATGTGAGAAAAGATTTTTTTTTCTTAATTTAAACACAAACCATCAAACAACAAAGCTATTTATTTTTTGAGAGCTATGCTCATTTAGAAAGGGAATAACAACATTTAAAAACATTTCGTTGTTCATGAGAATAAAAATCCATGCATCTTATTCTTTTTATTGAAAGAAACCTTTGCGTTCCGAAATGCATTGCATACCCTTAAACTTTCAACTTTGAAGGACAGACATAGGAAAAGGTAAACAAGGAACAGTTCTTGAGGTAATAGTGTTTTTCTTCATGTTATTATGTAAACAATTAGAAAACACAGTTGCATGATACTATTAGTGTAATTGATTGGTGGACAGTTATACCTGGAGGATATATGAACTTGCTAGATTGATTTAAATCAATTTATTTACACATACGTATTAAGAAATTGTATTAACGTGTGACTAAAAAAGGGAAAATTAATTAAATAAAAATATGACGTACAAAATGATACAAATCTTTGTTTTCTTTTTATCTTTGCTATATTTTTGATGGAGTTAAATAAACCAAAACAAACAAAAACTGCTGTATTTCTCTACTGGCACACTGACAATCGCTTTTTGCTTTAGTAATAAAAATTTAAAAAGATTGCACAGTATTTCAAATCAAAGAAATTTCTTTGATCTTTTTAAAATTTTTTTTTTAAAATAACGAACAAACCGGAAGGGAAATTTCACTTGGGTTCTAATAATTTTTCCCATAATCCAAAAAAAAAGGGTTTTAATTTCATTTTAAAACCCCGGGTTTTTAAACGGGAAAGGGAAGAAAAAAGGTTTGCCCTTTAAAAATGTTTATTTAAAGGCAAACAGGCCCCATTGGGAAAATTACCGACACTCCGTAAACTAGTTTCGTTAGATTCCTCACACGACAAAATCAAAGCCCCTCGCCAAAGACTTCCCCATTGGAGCAGGGACGCCCCTTCTTTTTCTTATTTGTACATTTTTTTGAGGAAATGTTTAAAAAACCAGACATATTTTTTAGCTTCAGTTCAACATGAAAACAAAAGTCCCTGTTCGTTTAGTATCTAAAATAAAAAAAGGATAAGGCATCTATTTGAGAAAGATTAAATTGTAATTAATACAAACGACTGATTCATAGGAATTTGAGATTTCATTAATAATAATGACGTAATGATGAGATGATGGTTATTTGTTTAAAACAACCTGTCAAACAATTAAAATAAAATATTTTTGCAGTGTTTTAGGTTTCAATCATAAAAATCAAACGGCTTTAAGAATGAATTTTATTCATATCAGCATATGTAACATTAGTTTTTTTTAATATTTTCTTTCTATATTATGAAAGTAATAATAAATATATCGTTTTGCAATACATTTAAATTATGAATATTAAATTATATTAAATAAAAAATCAAAAGCAAGAACAGCCAAGGATATCTTTTTTT